>NC_052160.1:86277198-86321602 GCF_902713615.1 Scyliorhinus canicula
CCTCCTCCTCCTCCTCCTCCCTCTCCTCCTCCCTCGCCTCTTCCTCCTCCTCCTCCTCCTCCTCCTCTGTGCTGGCACCACTGCCACTGGCTTCTCCCTCCGCCTCCTGCAGCAGGTCATCTCCCCTCTGCATCGCGAAGTTGTGCAGCGCACAGCAGACCACAACAATGCGAGCGACCCTGTCAGGCTGGTACTGCAGGGCCCCTCGGGAGCGGTCCAGGCACCTGAATCTCATCTTCAGGAGGCCAAGGCAGCGCTCCACCACACCCCTGGTTGCTGCATGGGCCTCATTGTATCGGGTTTCCGCATTGGTCTGAGGCCTCCGTATAGGCGTCATCAGCCAAGACCTCAGTGGATAACCCCTGTTGCCTAGCAACCAGCCCCTCAGCCGGGGGGGGACGTCCCTCAAACATCGCAGGGATGTACGACTGCGCCAGGATGTAGTAGTCATGCACACCCCCTGGGAACCTTGCACAGACGTTCATGAACGTCATGTGGGGGTCGCATACACCTGGATATCCATGGAGTATGTCCCCCTCCTGTTTTTGAACACCTCCCTGTCCCCTGCAGGTCGGGCGCATAGGGACGTGAAAACAATCGATTGCCCCCTGCACCATCGGTATCCCGGCCATGCTGGCAAATCCACAAGCTCGTGAGTCTTGAGTTGCTCGGTCTTCGGGAAAGGTGATGTAGCGGTCCGCGATGGCATAGAGGGCGTCGGTCACATCCCGGATACACCTGTGCACCGATGACTGGGAGATCCCGGAGAGGTACCCGCTCGGAGACTGGAAGGAGCCGGTCGCATAGAAGTTAAGAGTGACCGTCACCTTGATGGCAACCGGGATCGCGTGACCTCCCCCCGTTCCACGTGGGGCGAGGTGCGCCACGAGGTGACAGATATGTATCACCGTCCGCCTACTCAGCCAGAGTCTCCTCCTGCAGGTGATGTCCGTCATTGTTAGGAAAGAGACCCGGACACGGTACACCCTCGGCCTTGGTCGTCGCCTCTGGCGCCGTGGCTGCACCCTCACTCTCTCCTCCTCCCCCTCCTCCTCCTCCTCCCCCCCATGCTGCTCGACGACTGGCAACTCCTCGGCCCTTCCCTCTGCTGCTGCAGCTGGCCCTGCATCCACTGTGGGTTGTGGCTGTGGATGCTGCTCCATCTCCAAATGCAGTGCAGCGGCGCCAACCACTGCGCAGAACATAGCCGTTCTGTTCGCAAACATTGTGCTAACCTACAGAAGGGTGGTGGGGGGCAGAGAAACGGGACATGTTAGACGGAGGTTAGTCGACAACTCGGCAGCCGCCAGCCACGGGATACCTGTGTGTCCCGGTGGCCTGGTCGCTCTGCTGACACGCGGGCAGCCTAACCCCTGGTCACTTTCTGCAGCCAACGGGCAGTTAACTATGTCCTCTTCACCGGTGCGTCAGTGGCCTGTGGCCGTAAGCGACAGGGCAACCAGCGGCCTTGTCCTCGTTACCGGCACGCCATGGTATGGTGGCAGACATTTTGTAACCGGGGTTGGACGAGTCACTCGCTCACTCTCTCCCTACCCCCCCACTCCCACTCCACCCTCCGTCTCCCCCACTCCCCCCTTCTTCTCCCCCACTCCCCCCTCAGTCTCCCCCACTCCCCCCATCAGTCTCCCCCTCCCCCCCTCAGTCCCCCCCCCACTCCCCCCCTCAGTCTCCCCCACTCCCCCCTCCGTCTCCCCCACTCCCCGCTCCATCTCCCCCCACTCCCCCCTCTGTCTCCCCCACTCCCCCATAGTCCTCTCCCCACTTCCCCCCTCCGTCTCCCCCACCTCCCTCCCTCCGTCTCCCCCACTCCCCCCTCAGTCTCCCCCACTCCCCCCTCATTCTCCCCCCACTCTCCCCCCCTCCGTCTCCCCCACTTCCCCCCTCCGTCTCCCCCACTCTCCCCTCAGTCTCCCCCACTCCCCCCTCAGTCTCCCCCACTCCCCCCCGCTCTGGACCCCCTCCCGTTCTCGGGGATGCCTTCCCCATTGTGGCCAGACTCCAGCAGTGCGCTGAGCGGTGCGCTCACCTACGCGAAGCTCTCGTCAGACAGCACGACTGGTTGACGAATTTCAAAAGCAGGTGTGTTGGCCGGCGTGAAAACATGGCGTGAGGACGTCGGGACTTCGGCCCATCCGGGCCAGAGAATAGCGGGGGGCCAATAAGTTGGGCTTCTGGTCGTGTCGGGGGGTCTTTCAAGGCCTTTGCCGGAAATGCCAACGTGTAGTTGGTGCGGCGTTCAGTGAATAGCGGGAGGGCGTCGGACCGGCGCCGCCGTGAAAATATGCGCGGCCCGCTATTCTCCGAACCGGCGTGAGTGCGGAGAATCGCGCCCTAATTTTTTGCCTGTGGCCTCTTTGCTCAGTTCACCTATTTGCCTGATAGAACATATAGAACAGTACAGCACAGAACAGGCTCTTCGGCCCTCAATGTTGTGCCGAGCCATGATCACCCTACTCAAACCCATGTATCCACCCTATACCCGTAACCCAACAACCCCCCCCTTAACCTTACTTTTATTAGGACACTACGGGCAATTTAGCATGGCCAATCCACCTAACCCGCACATCTTTGGACTGTGGGAGGAAACCGGAGCACCCGGAGGAAACCCACGCACACAGGGGGAGGACGTGCAGACTCCACACAGACAATGACCCAGCCGGGAATCGAACCTGGGAACCTGGAGCTGTGAAGCATTTATGCTAACCACCATGCTACCCTGCTGCCTTGCCTTAGCGGGGTGTCTTACAGCCAATGTTAACTGGGGTTCTGAAGTTAAACCCATCCTATAAAGGTCTCTGACTATGAGTCAACTGTACTAACATTCCTAATCCCATAACACCGAAAAATAAAAAGGAGTGACATGCAATGATGTCTGCTTTCCTAAGTGACATTGCGCTCGTAAATTGTATGCGTGCTCATCCTCACAAGCATACCAAGCCATGCAATAGGTCACTATGTTCTCTTGGCTGGACTCTATCAGGTGTTTTAATAGCTGTGCCCAAGGATAATTAACCTTTTGTCAAACTTCCTTCAGTTTTTTTTTAACAGTGGTACTGTAAGGGATAATGTTCAGCTACCAGCAATACAACACAGACACAGAGTGGGTGCAGACTCGGAAGTTATTAAATATAACAGTTGGTGAGCTCGTATTTGAGGCAGTTCCATAAACATTCCAATATTGGTGCAGTGTATTTCCGCTCCCAATTTGCAGAGCGTCTGTCTGCCTAATAGGGAAAGGTGTCGCTAGGTGGGGTACATCCTTCCTGGGGGTTAAAGTGACAATCACAAGCCCAATGTCCTTTTGTCCCACATTGATCCTGTGATCTATCTCTCCTCTGTCATTGTCCACTGCCTCTACCTCCTCTATTATAACCTCCTCTCCCTCTGCTTGTCTGTTGACCACACCACTGCCCTCTCTTTCCTTGGTAGAACTGCCCTGTGACTTTAGGATTTTGATCTTTGGGGGCCACGAACAGTCTTTCTTGGTCCATGTTTACCAAGGCGGTGTTTACCAGGTGAGATTGATCAATTTGTAACTTTGCGCATGCTCTGGCAGCATGCAATTCAACAATATCTGCACATCTAAAGGTCCATTGTCCTCCAATGAAACCCCAGCATGTTCTTCCCAACAATTTTTAAATCTGGCCACAAATTCAGGCAGTCTCTCACCCTTTTTCTGCAAACACCGTGTCACTTCCCCTAAGTCACTATGCTTCTTGGCCCCTTGCATGATAGCCTCTATCCCTCTATTTGCTAACCAGTGTTCAGGGGACTCATTTCCTTCATTCAGCTGATTAGCATTATTGGGAACCCAGCCCCCAATTTTCCCAGGTGGGACTGTCATCCCTTCCTTCAATGCTAGCCAAGATGCACCATAAGAGTATTTTAGAATCAGCAAAACATCCCCTGGGAGGTGGCTATAAATACCGCACATTTAAGTCAATTTCCAATGATTGATTTATAGGCATTAGCTATTCTTAGAGACGTATATTTTTCTTTGCCAATTCAGAAAAGATCAACTGTCTGCTAAAATGGTTAATTTTTCTACAGAACCTAAGGGGGCGGGGAGTGGGCGGAGAACCTGGAACGATGCCATTTGCAACTCTCCATGTAATCTAAAACATTATTTTGTTCAATTACTTCTATTCCGTTTGAATTTTCTTTCTTTTAAACTGATTTCAATTTCCAATGTTTCAGTGCTTTAGAGAAATCACACAAGTATTTTTTAACTCAAATGATTGAAACTATGATTGCAAAATCACAATACCAGACGACACACAAATATCACTACACTTAGCACGTCATGCTTTGACCAAAATTAATTGGGCAAACGTCCTTTGAATATCCACATAAAATAAATGAAAGACACTAACTGATTCTCACAGCTCACAAATATCAGTTAACCGTTAGCCTTATCTCACGGCTACAGACAAATCTGAATTCCTTTTAGTCAGAAACCCATCTGTTATGCTTTTACCTAAATCTTCTATTTACTTTACTCCCCTGTTGTTTTTGTTTCGAGAAGGGTCAGATCCATTGGGCGCGATTCTCCACAAATCCGCGTGCCGTTAAGGCTGGCGTGAAACTGGCCGTGTTTCATGCCAGCCTCAGAGCCCCGTCCCGGGACCCGATTCTCCCCCCCCGGGCGGGGCTAGTATCAGGGCCAGGGGAATCATGGCGACGCGGAGTTAGCGAACATCGCTAACTCCGCCCGGCAAGAGTCATGGCGGCTGACGCGCATGATGACGTCAGCCGCGCATGCGCGGGTTGGACGGCTCCAACCCATGCATGTGCGGATGACGTCATCACGCAGAAGTGTCAAACCCGCGCATGTGTGGGCCGTCATGCCCCTCAGCCGCCCCGCGGACTGATCCTGCGGGGCGGCGGAAGAACAAATAGTGCGCGGGTATCGGACCCGCTGCCCGCGATCGGTGCCCACCGATCGCTGGCCCATGCCACCCTTGGCACGGCCGTGCCAATCGGTGCCATGGTTGTCCGGGACGGGCACTTTGCGGACGTTTTCACGAACGCTGAAAGCAGGTGTGATCGCGGCCGTGAAAACAGCTGTAAACTCCGCAGTACTCGGCCCATCGGCCTGCGTAAAAAACGGCGAGCAGCGATTCGTGTCGAGGGGCGGCCGGAGGGGGGGGGGGGGGGAGAATAGCGGGAGGCCGTGAAAATTGTCGGGACGGCCCTCCCGCTATTCTCCGACCCGTCGTGGGCAGCGGAGAATTTGGATTCCTGTGGGGGACATGTCGGTTTTACTGGATCATTCCGTTGCTTTACAATTGTTTCTCTTCGTTTCCTTACTCATTTTGACTCCCTAATGTGTCCTCTTTAAGGAGTTCACCTTCTTCCTCGCTTTGGATGTCTTTACCGAGGCTTCGGGACGACCTGTGAGGGGGCATCCGAGTTCACTGTTTCTGCAAAATACTTTAGAACATATAGATAACAACAACACCACAGAAATTATTCACAAATATTACAGGGCGCACTCACTTATGTTTTATCCTTTTGCGAACCTCGAAGTTTAAAAAAAATGTATTTTAGTCTCTACAGCACCTTTTCCTTCTCATGCAGCAATTGTTAATTTATTAATTAAGATAACTTACTCTAGCGTGCTTCATCGGCCAGTAATTAAGGCTTCTGAGGCCGTCTTCCCTTTCAGCTGGGTTCTCTCCCTTACAGTAAGAAGTCTTACAACACCAGGCTAAAGTCCAACAGGTTTGTTTCAAACACGAGCTTTCGGAGCATCCCTGACTTTGTCTATATGAATGTTTCTGGAACATACCTCTCCATTCACCTGAGGAAGGAGCAGTGCTCCGAAAGCTCGTGTTTGAAACAAACCTGTTGGACTTTAACCTGGTGTTGTAAGACTTCTTAATGTGCTCACCCCAGTCCAACGCCGGCATCTCCACATCATCTCTCCCTTACAGCTGAGAGAGTCCTTTCGGGGTTCATGTCCCATTAAATTAGGTAACCTGTGAAGACTACACCAATTTTGTCGTGGAAATTATAATAAAGACAAGTTCTTCGAGCTTGGATTTAGGAAATTTATTTGACACATATATTTGCAGAGAGGGCCGTGGTCTGGCTAAATAGCCATTCCACAGTACTATGAATTATACAGTGGAAAGCACATATTTATACCATGCAGTGAATAATCTCGAGGACAAAGGCACGGCTTTAGATAAGAGACAGAAAACAAGCACCCGCAGCCATGTTTGAAAAATAAAAGCTTGAGAAGTGGGCTGTCTCCTGCCTAAGCAAAATATAAAACATATTGTCAGCACATTGTTTACGTTATACGACCTTCCAAACATTTCATACAGAACTAAAAGCTAAAATAAGGCTAAATATCCATCATGCTTTGCCAAGTGCCTATTCTTATAAAATCTAACCACGCAGCTCTATAAAATGAATATCCTTAAGCGGGCAATTAATCCGCACGCTAAAGGCAGGCCCTCCCACGATGCTCCACCCCCGATGGCCCACGGGTGAGGAAATGAGACCTTGCTTAGTTGCGTTCCCCATGACAGGTGTGTCAAACCCCCAACCCCACGCTTACCCTGCAGCATCTCCACCCTCTACAACCCTGACCCTCACCACTCCCCACCCACAGGTTCACCCCCACCACCCCCAGCCCGCAGTCTAATCATGCGTCTTGTCTTGAGTCTTGCAGGAGCTGCTGGAGATCGGGTGGGTCCATCTGGCAACGTCTGCCCAGCCAGTGCTTCCCCCAGGGCTGCGGCGACCAGCAGGAAGGCCACCATTGCTGGTTCTATTTCAATATCCATTGTCTGCAGGGGGTGAAAGGATGACATGTTAGCATGGTGCATACCCCAGTGCTCAACCAGGTCCCCCGGACTACATGGTGACCCCAGTTGGCACTGTGGGATCTGCCCCCACTTGTGGAGATGGGGGTTCTCCGCACCTCTGGCACAGTCAGTGCCTGACAGTCTGGCGCTGGCGCCCAACCCTGATGCCAGGGATACCGTTGGCTGACACTGCCTTCGCTTGGCTCTACTGTGTTGCCCTGGGTGGGCCTCCGGTGGGTGACTACTGGGTATGGGGGGAGGGGTGGCGGGTGGAAGAGGGTGGGTTGGGGGCTCCCATACTGCCGGTGTCACTCTGCAGAACCAGCAGCCAAGTTGGGTGGTCAGTGGGTGTGCAGCAAGATGGCGTTATAGAACATAGAACAGTACAGCACAGAACAGGCCCTTCGGCCCTCAATGTTGTGCCGAGCCATGATCACCCCACTCAAACCCACGTATCCACCCCATACCCGCAACCCAACAACCCCCCCTTAACCTTACTTTTTAGGACACTACAGGTAATTTAGCATGGCCAATCCACCTAACCCGCACATCTTTGGACTGTGGGAGGAAACCGGAGCACCCGGAGGAAACCCACGCACACACGGGGAGGACGTGCAGACTCCACACAGACAGTGACCCAGCCGGGAATCGAACCTGGGACCCTGGAGCTGTGAAGCATTTATGCTAACCACCATGCTACCCTGCTGCTCGCTATAATGCTACTCCGTGACTGAACATCACCCCAGTCCCTTGGGGAGGTCACCCCGGTCACTTGGCCTGTCCCCCGACTCCCCCGGCCCTGAAAGGGCCTCGCCCACCCCAGCCAACTCAGTGACCGGATTGGCAGCCCACAGTCGCTCCTCTCCATCTCCTACCTCCTCTCTCTCTCCCTCAGCTGCCACCATGCCGGTTTGATGATTATTGTGAACTCGGCTCATCGGATGCGGAGAATTGCGGAGGTCTCGGAGAATACTGGGTCTGGCCCGCTAATGACATTCAAACAGTATCTATTGTACATGCGTTCCAGAGCGGATTGATGCCGCTGGCGCAGTGATGGAGAATCACAATTTGGCATCAAATCGGCGGCTGCCGCGATTTTGGTGTCGGAAACAACTCTCCGCCCAATCGCCTTTCCCGATTTCAGCATCAGCCAACGGAGAATCCCGCCCAGGGTCACAATGCCTCTGCATATCCAGGAATCTGATGGCCCACATCCGCCACATTCTGCAGGACCTGATGCCACAGGGATTGGGAGGGCATCCATTACCAGGGGTTCTGAAAGTCACTGCCGCTCTTAACTTCTACGGCAATCGTTCTTTCCAGGGCTCAATGCAGGATTTCAGCAAGACCTCTCAAACGTTTCACCTTTCTGGGTTGAATTCCATTTGCCACTGGTCTGCACACCTGACCAATCCATTGATATTCTCCTGCAACGCAAAGGATTACACTCTGAATTATAGGACCCTGGAACGTACTGAAGATCAGAGTGCAGATCCACAGATCCCTGAAGGTGGCAGTGCATGATTAAGAAGGCATATGGGATACTTGTCTTTATTAATCGAGGTACAGAAACTAAGAGCAGGGAGATCATGCAGGAAGTGTATAAAATGCTGGCTAGACCACAATTGGAATACTGTGAGCAGTTCTGGTCAGGAAGGATGAAATTCTACTGGTGAGGATGGAGAGGATATTTACCAGGATGCTGTTGGGCTGGAGGGTCTGAGCTGGGAGGAAAGATTGGATAGGTTGAGGTTGTTTTCCTTGGAGCAGCAAAGGTTGAGAGGGAAGCTGATAGAAGTGCATAAGATTGTGAGGGGCACAGATGGGTGGATAGGCAGGTACTTTTTCCATTAGTAGGGGGTCAATAACTGGAGTATAGATTTAAGGTAAGAGGTAGAACGCTGAGAGGGGAGGTGAAGAGAAAACCTTTCACCCAGAGGGTGGTGGGAGTCTGGAACTCACCACCTGAAAGGGTGGTTGAATCAGCAACTCTTGTAACATTTAAGATGTATTTAGACCAGGGGTGGGCAAACTTTTCCGTGCAAGGGCCGCATTCAGAAATTCACAATTCACAAAGGGCCGCATAGTATATTAAGTAAAATAATTACTCCACCCGGTTATGATTCTGGGCACCTCATATAGAACATAGAACAGTACAGCACAGAACAGGCCCTTCAGCCCTCGACGTTGTGCCAAGCAATGATCACCCTACTCAAGTCAACGTATCCACCCTATACCAGTAAGTAACCCAACAGCCCCCCCACCCATTAACCTTTAAAAAAAAAATTAAAAAAAAAAAAAAAAATTTTTTTAAACAAAAAATTTTTTTTTTTTTTTTTAATGACTTGGTGGGCCGCAGAAATACCTTTGGCGGGCCGCATGCGGCCCGCGGGCCGTAGTTTGCCCACCCCTGATTTAGACATTCACGAATGCTGCCGTAAACTCCAGGGCTACAGGCCAAGCTCTGGAAACCATGATTAATGCAGTGTGGTGTTGCAAGGGGCTGGGGATGGCGATAGGCTGGGTGGAATTCACTCAGTTCAATAGCTCACACGGTTGTCCAAATGCAAAAACTGATACATCTTGAGTAGATTGCAATTCCCTGGCATATTGGAGGGACAATATAGTCTCCAGGGTTGACTCCTCAGGGACAAAGGGTACCAAGGGGACAAGACAGATGGTTCCCATGTTGCAATGACAAACTACATCTGCGAGGAGGCTCATGCCACTACCCAAGTATTGGTGGAGCACACCATAGGCATGTTGAAGATGCGATTCTGATGCCTGGACAGATCTGGCGTGTCACTGCAGAACAATCCCCAGAAATTCTCACGGATCACTGTGGCTTGCTGGCCGCTTCACAACCTGGAGACGCAAAAGGAGGAGAAGCTGCAAGACACTGAGGTGTAAGAAGTTTTGATCTCTTCTGATGCGGGGGCTATCAAAGGGGTTAAGGGCATGAGGGCGAGGAAACAAGCTGCAGACGAAGAGGCCATAGCACAGGCCAGACAAGGTATGTGTACCCGTGAGGCTCTAATAGCCACCAGATTCCAGGAGGAGGGTGAGCAGCAGTACTGGTTATCCGTTTGGACAAGTGCCTTCCATCATGGGCCCATATGAACACCAGCTTTGCTATCCTCACATTTCAACCATCCACTCCACTCTGAGTGTGAATACTTACACAAAAGGCTCACATTGCCCTGGTCCTTTGAAGAATGGTGAAACCTCAGGAGACGATATCCTTCCTGGGATGGGGTGCTAAGTGCTGGAGGTTGTCATGGAATCACATGCCTGAAGGTGCTGTCTCTTCCAGCATCTCTCACACATCCCAGTCACTACGACAGCCTACAAGAGGCAGCAGCTTCTCTGCTATCCGCTGGGCTTGTAGCTTTCTTCAATGTGATAAACCTCCTCCAAGAAATCCAATACCAGCATCTGTACAACACACTGTGTCACCTTGATGATCATATTGAGAGACACCACTCTGGCCAAGGCCATCAAGGATGGAATGCAGGTCTTCAGGGATCCATCTGGACATCAATCAGTCCACTATGCCTCATTTTTCTCAATCACGTTGACATCTGGCATACTCAGTTCGGGATACCAGCCTGCACTCACCCTCACCTTTCCATGGGTGTGGACCACCTGAGGATGATGATATTCTAACACTTGTCTTCCATACGTTACAATGCCTCCTCTGGTCTAGTCTGGTCTTCACTTCTCTGGTCTGGTCAAGGTCACCTCCCATGCCGAGTCTTCACTGTCATGGGGCCCCCGACTGCCTACTTTTATCCCCTTTGACATTGTCCTATACCCACCTCCCATTGCCTTTTGCCAAAGGGGTTTTTACTGTCCAATGATTTTATTGATGCCCAATTGACATAACCTGGACCCGCCCCATGTGTCCATCTTCAGTGACCTTGTTTACATGTACACCTTTACAAAATAAGGTGACGATGGGAACTGACTCGGCCTGGGTTTGCAACAATAGATCAGTGCATATTAATCGGATCGATTGTCTCTTGATGGCCGATTCTGTCTCTGTCTCTGGTGAACTGCAGCAGGCTCAGACACCTTGAAGCCTCAAGGTGACATGTACTTGATAATAGAGAGCGCACCTCAGTTTCACTACATCCTCGCTCCTATCCAATTATTTGAAATACATAGAAGAGATACATAGAATTCCTACAGTACAGAAGGAGTCCATTCGGCCCATCGAGTCTGCACCGACCCTCTGAAAGAGCACTCCAGCCAAACCCCCTTCCCCACTCTATCCCAATAACCCCTTAACCTAATCTGCAAATCTCTGGAGATTAATGGGCAATTTAGTGTGGCCAATCCACCAAACCTGCATATCTTTGTGTTGACCCACCAGGGCCTAGCGCTTAGGCCCAATAAAAATTGGCCATTTTGAATTAAAGAATTGGGCACTTTAAAACAAACCACAGTCACTCGAGCACAGCCTCATGGGAATTCAAACTGGTCAAGTTCGAGTACACTAGAGGTCAGACAGGCTACCAAGACATGTCCGGACCTGCCCTGTCAATCGGCCATCAAGAGACAATCGATCCAATTAATATGCACCGATCTATTGTTGCAAACCCAGGCCGGGTCAGTTCCCATCGTCACCTTATTTTGTAAAGGTGTACATGTAAACAAGGCCACTGAAGATTGACACCTGGGGCGGGTCTAGGTGACGTCAATTGGGCATCAATAGGGTCATTGGATAGTAAAAACCCCTTTGGCTAAAGTCCATGGGAGCTGGGAAAAGGACACAATGTCAAAGGGGATAAAAGTAGGCACTCGGGGCCCCTCGGCAGTGAAGACTCGGCATGCTAGGTGACCTTGACCAGACCAGAGAAGTGAAGACCAGACCAGAAGGAACCATAGAATCATAGCATTTACAGTGCAGAATGAGGCCATTTGGCCCATCGAGTCTGCACCGGCTCTTGGAAAGAGCACCTTACTTAAGCCCACACTTCCACGCTTTCCCCGTAACCCAGCAACCCTACCGAACCTAAGGGTAATATTTGCATGGCTAATCCACCTAACCTGCATATCTTTCGACCGTGGGAGGAAACCGGAGCACCCGGAGGAAACCCACGCACGGGGAGAACGTGCAGACTCTGCACAGACAGTGACCTAAGTCGAGAATTGAACCTGGGACCCTGGAGCTGTGAAGCAGCTGTGCTAACCACTGTACTACAGTGCTACCGGAAGGAAGGAAGGGACTGCCAGCGAGAACCATCTTCGTGAAGACAGACCAGAGGAATGCAGTGGTCAGATCCATAGCCCTACCAAGCCATCTTTACGAGTAGTTTATGACCGAATCGGGGGGGCGGTGCGTGTTTTAGGATGCTCCACCCCCTCCAAAACAGCATCATTGAGGAGTACGGCGCACGGTGTTGGAACGGCCTCAGGATGTTACCTGAAGGCTCTCCCCCGATGCTCTGCTCCCGATTGGCCGAGTTCACTACGGGAAGTGTTCACTTGTGCTGTCAGTTTTTGTGAAACCGGAGTGGCGGCTGCGGACTGTGTCCAGCGCCGCCACAGTCGGGGGGGGGGGCATGCTGCTGGTTGCGGGGGCTTCGGTGAAGGCTGGGGGACTGCTGGGAGGGTGGCCTGGAGTTGGTTAGGGGGTGTCCAAGGGGGTACTATTTGGCAGGTCGGATCCATGCGCACCCGGCACCCTGTTGTACAGCACGACCGCTGCAGGATGTAACCGTGTACATGTTCGTCCGGCAGTTCTCTGGCCGTTTATTTTGTGATGGCCATGTGTTTTAGGTGGCACGGCTGCTAACCCCTCACCAGTCAAGGGTTGGTGCTGGGGCCTCACCAATGTTTTCGACGTAGCCTCAAAATCGTAGAATTCCGCCAACATCTTTGCGACACCGGAGTCCAGAGCTTTCCACCTGACTTGGATTCAGCAACATCCTGACGTCCAGACGTCCTCCGAGTGCTGGCTCGCAAGTCCCTGCCTCCACCTGCTGTGAACTAGATTATTTGAGAACCTGAGTCTCTTCTAAATCTAGGTGCCACCAAAGTGTTTGTCTTTATGCTGGTGGACGATGTTGCCGAGCATTGGGACGGTCTTTTAAGGTGCTGTCTTCAGGTTCCTCATCCGAGGTGTCCTCGGGATTTTATCTGAGGACCTGGCCTGCGGGTTCCCACAGAACCTTTCCAGAGAAGTCCATGAATGAAAGAAGAGAAACTTAGTGCATGGCAGAGAATTTGGAAAGAGGACACTGCAATCACAGTGTCATTTTCTGTGGGATGAGCTTGTGCAGCACCCACTCCCCCATTACCAGAGGCACAGTCCATGTCCTTAGCAGCCAGCACGATGCCACACTCCTTAAAGGGAGTGTAGATCATAATGTCAGCCACTCCACCTCTCCCTGTTGTAGTGCACAAGCTTGTCCTGCATAAAGACAGATGGAGAGAGTGTGAGCAGGCAGATGATAAGGATGCCTGGCATGTGTGTGTGGGAGTGGAGACCTGGACGTGATGAGCTCCAGAGGAGATGAACCTGATGGAGATTTGAATGTGTGTATAACAGTGAGTGGTGATGCCCCTTGAGCTAGCGGTGATCGTGATGCCAGTGAGAGTTGTTGCCATGCCATGGCATGTTTATTCTCTTGCCATTGTTTTGCAGTGTGCTGTGACATTGTCCTTCATGTGCAGAGTTGTACCATGTTGTACAGGTCATTGTTTCATTGGTGTTGTTTCTGTTGTGTCTGTCTTTGTTGTTTTTGTTGTTGTTTTTGTCGTTTCTGTCTTGGTCGTTTTCGTTGTCGTTCTTGTTGTTTTTGTCGTGCTTGTTGTTTGTCTTTTTGTTATGCTTCTTGTTGGTTTTTTTGTTATTCTTGTAGTTTTTGTTGTTGTGCTTGTAGGTTTTGATGTTTCTGTCGTTGTTCTTGTTTCTGAAGCGCGTCTTGTTGTTGCTCTTGTTGCACTACATGTTGTTTCATTTGTTGTTGTTGTATCGAGTGAGATCCTGCCTCTGCCTCATGGTGAGTGTTGGTGCCATTTTTACTGATTTTGTTTTCTAGGTAATGATTCTGTGTTTGTAGAGACTCAAAGTATTGATTTTGTTTTTTGTGATAGTTTGTATTTTGTGATAGTTCTTCCCTCAAATTTTTATCAGATAGTCCAGAAATTAAATGATTCATTATCACAGTGTCTCTGAAATCAGCACAATCACAGCCTTGTGGTATTAACTTGAGATTTGTAATAAAATCAGTGATTGGCCCTCCGTTTCCCTGACATTTATGACAATTGTTAAATCTTTCCAGCATCTCACCAGACTGACTCTTACAGTGTTCATCAAATTTTTTGAGTATTACTTCTATTTTGGTGTTGTCCCGTACCAGCCTCCCCGTACAGGCGCTGGAATGTGCCGACTAGGGGCTTTTCACAGTAACTTAATTTGAAGTCTACTTGTGACAATAAGCAATTTTCATTTCATTTTTTTTTTTTTTTGTCTTCACCTTCTAAGTAATTAAAGCAATTATAGATTTCTCTAGCTTCATGCCCTCCTATTGAAAATAGTAGTACTATTTTTGTTGTGTTAGAGACTGCGCTTACATCATTATTTGGAATATCTGTTCAAATCTTTCCAGTCATAACTTAAATTACTGGTTGTTTCCAGCTGTCCTAGAGGTCCAATGAGTCCCATAGTTAGTCGTCGAGGATCCATTTGCTGCGAAGTCTTCCACAATTGAATGTCCAGTCTGAATTTTCTTCTCTTTTTGTTTAACCTAATCTAACTAGTTCTGTTAAAGCGACTCGCCTGGAACCATGTTTTATTACCTGTGTGGTAGGTAACATGTGCTACTCAATCCTTGGTTAGTGATGAGATATTCTGAAACCCGATGAAGAAGACTCGAAGTCGTCCAGTAATAACAAAAGTTTTATTGAGTAACTATAACAATAATTGCATAAGTTCTTTACTTTAACTTTGATACTAGTGATAGGATTGACAAGATCTAACTACGGTAACTATACATAACTCCACTAACTATCTGAACTAGTCTGCTTTGTTCTGGTCACAGTGCACCCAAGAAAGAGCGAGAGACCCAATGTGGCAGCCTTTTATACCCCTGTTGGTCCGGCCCTCTACTGATCATGTGGTGCTACTGATTACACATTAACCCCTTGTGTACATGCACATATAGAGATGACTACATTCGGTAGGTCCAATCTTACTAGTTTGGTGGGGAAGGTGAAGGCGGACTTGCCAAGGTGGGATAGTCTCCCTCTGTCGCTGGCGGGCCAGGGGCAGGCGATTAAAATGAAGGTGTTGTCGCAGTTTATTGTTTATATTTCAGCGCCTGCCGATCTTTTTACCAAAGCCATTTTTTAAGGATGTGGAGAAGGTGATTATCTCATTTATTTGTGGGGGCGGAGGGGTGGGGGGAAGAGGCTAGGATTAGGGAGGTGCTGTTGCAGAGAGGACAGCAGTAAGAGGAGTTCGGTCTCCCGAATCTATTATATTGTTACTAGGCGGCGAATGCTGAAACGTTGAGCAGCTGGGTCAGAGCGGGGTGGAGGGCGATGACTCCCAGTGGGTTAGAATGGAGGAGAGTCTGTGCAGGTTGAAGTGTTGGGTAGTGTAGACTTGAGAGATGAACAGACACTTCCAACACTGATGAAGGTTCAACTCCATTTTATTAACTATTTCTAACTAACTAACACACAATGACTGCGGGTCTAAATGATGCTAACTTAAACTAGAGACCAAAGCCTTGTCCGAACCAGTTAATGCTCTCAGCACATGGTGTTGAGAATGTGAAGCAAGGATTAATAGCTAGAACAAGCCAGAATGAATATGGGATATGCTAGTGGAAAATTACCCTGGTTGACTACAGCATATCCTGATAACCAAAAGCTCGTTATTGAAGGAGAACAGACTTGCTGAAAGAAGGGAGTTGAATAGCCTTGAGAAACAAGGAAGATGGCCAGGTGACAGGGTATGAAATATGGGAGCCGCTTGCAATTATAACTAGCACCTGCTAATGAAGCTAAGACTGCTACATACTCATGTGCCAATAGATAACTTTAAAGTCTGTATAATTGCTACATACTCATGTGCCAATAGATAACTTTAAAGTCTGTATAATTGCTACATACTCATGTGCCAATAGATAACTTTAAAGTCTGTATAATTATGTACTGGAACTATTGCAATAACGAATTAATAACAAATTTATGCTTTGTAATGGGGGCAAGCTCAAGTGAATGTAAGAGACAGCCCCTTAAAAAAACATATTAAAAAGATGTTTCGAGCAAAACCTTGGCACTCTCCGAGGTGGACCTTTGGAATACCTAGAGGGCTGCCCTGATCGCAATAAAGAATATTCTGAGAGTACTTTCTTCTGGACTGAGAGGCAAGTGAATTAGAGACGCATTCACATTTGGTGGCAGCGGTGGGATGTCAAAGAGTCTCCGCTGAGACTGCCGACATAAGCGACTGATCGAGTTCGGGGGCGAAGGAGGAATTGGGCCACTACTGTGAGTAAAACTTTTGCCACTTTGGTGTTCCCCTCCGCTGTACCGCCCGCGATTCAGCCCCGCTGTCAGTGCTCAGGGACGCTCCTACGAAATCCAGGTCAGTCCGGCGAACCCGTTTAAGGGAGGGAGTGTTATCCCTACAGTTATCGTCACTAGGCATAGTCAGGGACTAGTGCTTAAAGGGAGGGTGTGTAGCCCCTATAGTTATAGCTACAGAAGAGGTTTCGGCATCATCATGATCCTTGCTTTTGTTTAAAAATGCCTCCGCGATAAGAGGCTTTAGAAGGGTGCGTGATCAACCATAAGGTAATAATATAACAAGGACATTATAACCTTGTAGTTAGATAGGCTTGCAGGCACGGATGAGCCTGCCTGAATTAGGCAACAGAGCAGGATAACTCCATTTAAATTCATGATTAAATAAAGTGGTCCAGGACCATTTAGCCAAATAAACAATAATCGCAAGGATCATTAACTGCCAATAGTGTTAGAGATGGGTAATACGTTAGATACAACCTCTGATAGTGGAAGCGCACTTCAAACCTTGTGTCAACAATATCCAGAATATTCCTTGCAACTGAGACAATTGTCAGGAGAAATGCATAAAAATTTAGCAGAAGAAAAATGGCCACTGGGGACAACTAATGCATTAAAATTGGGTACAAAATTGACAGAGAAAGGAATAGCTTAAACAGCCAATGTCTTAAAAAAAAGGAATGCGCATATGGGAAAAGATCCAAGTCATTAGGCTATCCGCCTTGAATCTGTATATTAATCCATGTGAGTTTAAGCTGAAGTCGGATAAGGTGCTGTCAGGGACTGCGGAGTTCCCAAATCTTATTTCCCAGAATTCTGACATAATAAACTGCTTTGTTACTGATACTCAGGCCTTCATGTGAATATTTTCACCCTTAACATTGAGTGTAAGTCTGGAAGGATTTGCTGAGCTGGACGCCGCTCGAGCCGGTGGACAAGGCGAGTAGTCAAACCTTTGACCACCAAAAATTAGAATCACTCGGCAAGGTGGACAGACAGTAAGGTAACATCCAATAAATCTGGTATCAAGGCCAAATGAGTAAAAAAGGCAGTTTAAATTTTTTTGGGGGGTTTTTGAAGAGCAAAATACTCTAACAAAAAAAAAAATGATCAAAGATGGGTGTGATTTCTGTGGAACAGAGAAAATGGTGAGATACACAGAAGTAAAGATAAGACAAATAAAGTTAGAAGCACAAATGACATAAATTAAACCTTCACACCATTTGGAAGATAGGCTGGTTTAAAGGAATTGAGCTCTAACTCCTTTAAGCATAGCAATAAAGCGGTTAAAGATACTGCTAGTTGTGCAATCTAGCAAAAGACATCACAAAACTGCCAACAATTACGGCTAATGACTGTCCCGGAATGTCTCAAG
Source organism: Scyliorhinus canicula (assembly GCF_902713615.1). Lineage (NCBI taxonomy): Eukaryota > Metazoa > Chordata > Chondrichthyes > Carcharhiniformes > Scyliorhinidae > Scyliorhinus > Scyliorhinus canicula. The sequence goes on from NC_052160.1 coordinate 86,294,959, forward strand.
GAGAAAAAAAAAATCAAATTAAGTGAAATCCAAAAGATCAGAAAGGGGCTAAAACACTCAATTAGTTTTGTTCAGGAATATCTGAGGATGACTAACCCCCCAAAATGACTCCCAAAATCATAAAATGGGGAGGAAAATCAATACAAGATTACGGTTAGAAATTTAACAATGGATACATGTCGAGAATAACTTCAGATCATTTCAAGCCGCCCAGGTAAATTCAGCAGTAATTCAACTCATTTGAAATAAAAGAAAAATAAACATTCAGTAATGTCTCTTTCCAAAAACCGGTTAAATAACGAACATTGAAAATTGAAAGGAAGGATGGATAATGTCTAAGGTCACATAGCGAATGGAGATGGCATCATGCCAAGTTCTCCACCACTTTCGATTCTGTACAAAAATTTAACCATTTCAGCAAGCAGGTCATCGGCACAAAGAAATATACATCTCTAAGAATAACTAATGCCTCTAAAATTAATCAGTGGAAATTGACTTAAATGGAATGACACAGATAAAGTTTTCGAAGGAGAATGAAAAATTTTGTTCAGTATTTTAATTGAGCTCCATTTTAGAGAAAGAGTGAGAGGGTTAGAGAGAGAGAGAGAGAGCCAGAGACAGAGAGAAGGACTGATAGAGACAGTGAAAGTTGAGAGAGCGAAAGAGAGCGAGTCAGGGAGAGACAGAGACGGGGAGGGGTAGTTAGATAAAGAGAAAGAGCGACAAGAGTTCCAGAGACAGACAGAGTTACATAGAGAGAGAGACAGAGAGAGAGAGAGAGGGAGTTTTAGGCATCTAAACTTTGTTCTGAACTATTCACTGTTTCTGTATTCAGACTTTGATTTCAGACCTTGACTTTTAAAAGTTTTGTTACGAGCTGTGATTATTTGAAAGCTTCAAATTGTCTACACATTGCCTTTAAAGATTATAGTTTGAGTACAGTTAACAATTTTTTCTTTTCAAAGGCTATCATTGGCATTTCCAGGGTAATTTTGATACACAAGGAATTTTAATCAGGGTGCAAAATCACGTATGTAAGAATAAGAAAATATTAGTTTTATGGTGTTCAGTGGAAGTTAGGATAGTTGAAATACATATGACAAATATGATCAAGCCAGTGTTTCATTAGTTCAGGGTTAAAACTTCCCTGACACAAATAATCATCAGTAGGGTGAAACTAACCTGTCTCACAACGCAGATGTTTTAATTATGAGATTGCAGAATTACTTATAAACAACAGATGGGTAAATGAAATATGTCCATGATCAGAGCAAAATTGGTTCACTCAGAGTTTCAATAACATATTGTGTTTGCTGAAAGACTTGATAACGGGAATTTGGCAGCACTCCAACTTTTACTCCCAGTCCATTTGAGTGAAAAATATAAAAAAAAGTTTAGAGATGCGAATGGCATATTCCAATTTATCCACCCACTATACGCCACTTTTTGTCTCTGCAAGAAAATTTACCCTTTCAACAAGCTTTTGTGTGTAAACCAGAAGAGTGTCTTGACACTCCCATGCTGGTTTGCCTGTGAGCTCTGACCCTTTTAATTCTGATAATGTAATGAACAGTCCACACAGCTGAAGATGCATTTTAATTGGAACTTACAAATCTTAAGTTTTGAATTTTCATCCTCTTAACGACCCAGACCTGACCATATTCACAGATGGAAGTGATTCCATCGGTGAAAGGGGGGAGCGGTTATCAGGATATGCTATAATCAACCAGGGTGTGGAGACAGTAGAATCAGCAGCATTTGAAACTTCATTCTCGGCCCAACAAGCAGAATTGTTCGCATTAATACGCGCATGCGCACTAGGAGCAGGCAAAAAAAAAAGTAAATATTTATACAGACTCCAGATATGCTTTGGAGTCGTACATGATTTTGGACAATTATGGAAGAACAGAGGATTCTTAACATCCGCTGGGAAATAGGCAGACCACCAAGCAAAAGAAACCTCCCATTCAAAGGAAATGGTAGTGCCTAAAATGATGATCCAGACTAAAAGCTCAAAAGACAAGTGTCCCTCTGAAAAACCTATGCCGACCATTACTGACGTAATCCAGCTACAGAAGGACGCTCCTGCTAGCGATAAAAAGTTATGGGAAGAATTGGGATGTACATATGATAAAAAAAGTAAGCTGTGGGTCACCCCAGCAGGGCAGACATGTATGCCCGATGCTTTGGCAGCCTGGGTGACTGAATGTGTACACTTTGCAACTCACTGTGGTGCTCGCGCTACAGGTGATATATTGTTAAAAACCTGGTGGCATCCCAGACTGCAGGAGATAGCCCAACGAATTAGCAGTCGCTGCTTGATATGTCAGCAGTATAACCCTGGGAAGGCTGTCCCCTGCGAGCAGGGGAAAACACCATTGCCCGAGGGTCCCTTTGAGACCCTGCAACTGGACTACATTAAGTTGGAAATATGCCAGTGTTATAAGCATGTATTAGTGATTGTTGATGTGTTTAGTAAATGGATAGAGGCCTATGCGACTGGAGATAATAAGGCTTCAACTGTAGTAAAAGTTCTTATGCGTGAAATTGTACCAAGATTTGGAATTCCCTATCGTTTAAACTCTGATAATGGACCTCACTTTGTGGGACAGATCAATAAAGAATTCAGCACTCAACTGGGAATTAAACAGCAGTTACACTGTGCCTACAGATCCCAGGCAGCTGGGATAGTGGAAAGAGCTAACCAGAGTCTGAAAACCAAACTTGCTAAGCTACAAGCAAAGACCGGAGCCACCTGGCTCAAACTTTTACCTGTTGCACTTTTCCAGATCAGAACCACCCCTGCGGGAAAGACTCGATTGAGCCTCGCTGAAATCTTGTACGGAAGACCCCTTCGCACCCCCTGGGACTGTCATACATCCCGAGACATTCAGTTCCACCACATGACTACAGAAATGGCTAATTACATAATAGCCTTGACTAAAGTCTTAAATTGTCTCCACTTGCGAGTACGTGCCACGCAAGAGGAAGTGCCACCCTTAGCTAGCTCCGGTATTGTACAACCGGGAGATCATGTGATGATCGGCAATTGGACACGGAAGGGGTTGGAACCGCGTTGGGAGGGACCATTCCAAGTTCTCCTAACCACCCCCACGGCAGTTGAAGTTGAAGGACGCAATGCGTGGATTCACACCCACCACTGTAAGCTAGTGAAGTTTTCGTGATCACTAACTCTCGTTTTAAGTTTTAGGTACATACGACCTTACTCGGACTAGGAGCAGGACCCCACGGTGAAGCTGCTCTTTTTACTAGTGATCCTTGCCAGCGCCATCCAGTTTACATTCACTAGCGACCGGCGATGTAGACCCGGCGGACGAGTTCTGCACCTTTGGCATGAGGACACCTTTAGCTGTGCCAACAGCACCGCAGATGAGACCTTGTGGACGGCGACCTGGTAGATACCTGCACCACCGTCATTCATCAAGACGAGCAGAAGCCTCGGTTCCTGACTACCCACAGATCCCTGACCTGCGATCGCTACGCTTGCCGGTGGGACTACCGGTGTACGAGGAAAGGCAAGCCACGAGTTCCTGAATGTGCCCCTGTGATGCCACAGATTCTGCAGCGGCTTTCCCAGTTTGACAAGCAGGACTTAGTAGATGCCGGAAATGTGTATGAGGACGTTGGACCAAAGCATGATTTCCTGGAGGATTTCCTCAGACTCTCAAGGATAAGTCCCTGAGGGCTGTGTGATCATGGAATGATCAAAGGGGGGAATGAGAATGTGAAGCAAGGGTTAATAGCTAGAACAAGCCAGAATGAATATGGGATATGTTAGTGGAAAATTACCCTGGTTGACTATAGCATATCCTGATAACCAAAAACTCGTTATTGAAGGAGAACGAACTTGCTGAAAGAAGGGAGTTGAATAGCCTTGAGAAACAAGGAAGATGGCCAGGTGACAGGGTATGAAATATGGGAGCCGCTTGCAATTATAACTAGCACCTGCTAATTAAGCTAAGACTGCTACATACTCATGTGCCAATAGATAACTTTAAAGTCTGTATAATTGCTACATACTCATGTGCCAATAGATAACTTTAAAGTCTGTATAATTATGTACTGGAACTATTGCAATAACGAATTAATAACAAATTTATGCTTTGTAATGGGGGAGAGCTCAAGTGAATGTAAGAGACAGCCCCTTAAAACAACATATAAAAAAAGGATGTTTCGAGTAAAACTTTGGCACTCTCCGAGGTGGACCTTTGGAATACCTAGAGGGCTGCCCCGATCGCAATAAAGAATATTCTGAAGTACGGCCGTGTTCGAGAGTACTTTCTTCCGGACTGAGAGGCAAGTGAATTAGAGACGCATTCACGTTGTGAGTCTGTGCTGGGCTGGATAAGTTCTTGTTACACTGAGAGGCAGCACCCAGAATGAGCGGGAACCGTGGTGCCCTCTGCCTTTATAGTGTGTGTATTCTAACTGGTGATTGGCTGCAGTGTTTGTACATGTTGATTGGTCCCTGTGTGTGTCCATCAGTGTGTGTCTGCACCATGATATACTGGTGTATATTATGACACAGGTGGTCGGGGCTGAGGGTATTGGCAGCAGCGTCGCTCCCGAAGTCCCGGGAAAATATTCGGGGAATCCGATGGTGGTGGCAACGCTGAAAATCTGGAGGCAGTTGAGGCGGCACTTTAAGTTTTGGCGGGGTAAAAAGAGATTCCAATTAGGGGAAACCATAGGTTTGAGCCACAGAAGTGGGAAGGGAGATTTTCGAGGTGGGAGGAGAGGGGAGTTAGGGTATTAAAGAATTTGTTTCGGGGGGGGGGGGGGGGGGGGGCTGGAGGTGCTGGGGAGAAATATAGGCTGGGGCAAGGGGAGGTATTTAGATATCTACAGGTCCAAGATTTCACCAGGAAGGAGGTACAGAGTTTCCCGATATCACCGGCCTTCACATTGCTGGAGGAGTTATTGACGGCAGGGGGAATGGAGAGGGGGATGGTGTCAGCAATCTATGGGAGGATTCTGGGGGAGGACAAGATATCATTGGAGGGGATTAAAGCAAAGTGGGAGGAAGTGTTGGGGGAGGGAATGGAGGAGGGGTTGTGGTGTGAGGTGCTCCGGAGGGTGAATTCCTCAACCTCTTGCACGAGGTTGGGGCTGATACAGCTGAAGGTCATGTATAGGGAACACCTCACGAGGACGAGGATGAACCAACTCTTTGAGGGTATGGAGGATGTGTGTGAATGTTGTGGGAGGAGCCCAGCAAACCATGTTCACATGTTTTGGTATGTCCGAAACTGGAGGGGTATTGGAGGGAGGTCTTTAAGATCATCTCGGGGGTGGTACATATGAGGTTCGAACCAGAATAGAAGCCATATTCGGGGTGTGGGACCAGCTCAGGCTGCAGCCGGGTGCGGGGGCAGATGTTTTAGCCTTCGCCTCGCTTATTGCCCAAAGGTGAATCCTGTTAGAGGAGGTGAGCTTCTCCGCCCTGTGCCTTGGTGTGGCGGGGGGGGGGGGGGGGGGGGGGGGGGCTGCTGGAATGTTTGACGCTCGAGAAGGTGAAGGTTGAGCTGAGTAGGAGGATGGAAGGGTTCTACAATTCATGGCCATTCTTTCTCATGCATTTTCAAGAATTGGATGCCATTTAGGTTTGTAGGATAAAGGAGCTGTTGGTCAGGGAATTGCTATTGCATTTCTTACTGGTGGCTATCTGCTGTTGGGTGTATATTTGATGAAAATGTAGAAAATGAGGAGGTGGGCTGTGGAGCTGGGATGGATGGGTGCACAACACCATCACCGCAGCCGGAAAGGCAGCCATGCAGCTGCGCATGCCGCTGACAGCCGTCTTTAAACCTGATGCCCTGGGTCGTATCGGTGACCCCACTCTGGGGCACCCTCCTGGGAGCCCTCTGGCCCCAGCTGACCCATCAGCTGTATGGGCGCTCCAGCACTACCTATCCCATCTTTTCAGCCCCGGTCAGTGTGTGTGTGGCGGGGGGTGGGGGAGGGGTCTATTTTTAAAGCGGCTGCAGCTTGTCGGCCTTGCGAATGTTCATCACGGACCCGGCGATTCCCGCACCATTGTTCGTGTGTTTCAATGGTGTTCCATGCGGCGCCAGTGCTAGCGCCTCACCGGTAGTAGAATCGGGGCAGATATGGCACTGATTTTCCTGACGCGAAGGTCCACGGATTCTCTGTTTGCGTCAACACTTCGACTCAGAAACAGTGAACCCAGCAAATTATCTTTCAAGTGGTCATGCCCAACTGCAGATAATCTGTAAACTTCCCCAGGTCTTAAATAACCTACTTCTACTGCCAATGCTTTCACATTTCGATGACATCATCCATCAATGGCGCGCACATAGGGTGAACAAACCAGTTAAACTTTCTTCATCTTTCTTTGGCTACCTCACTGGATGGAATGGCCAGCTGTGGAGACTTGCTGAGTTTGCTGCTCTGCTTACTGCAGTTTATCTTAACCCATAAGATTGCAGCACATGATGTCTCTGTACAACTGCAACCCACATGTTAATGAACTATAATACAGCCCATTTACCAGGGTTGTATAATTTATTGATTGTTTTTCTTTCTTGGGAGAAGCTTCAAACATTCCTTCATTCCTGGGAACAAGGTTCAAACTCAGACCACATTCACAAACTTGATGATGGCAATTATCTGACCTGAAACCACATAGTCAGGAGAATTTTAAACAGTAAACTTGACCATAAAAGTCAAATAATTCAACATATTTCTACTGCTGCACCTTTAGACTGACATCCGTTGGTTTAGGGTTACAATATTTGAATATATTTCAAGAATCAACATAAGAAGCTGAAGGCACCATCTAACCCTTGCCTAGTCTGTCTAATTAAAACCCTTGTTCGCTGTTAGATTCTGATGTGAAATAAATTTGGATGTTCCTAATCCAGCCCAAAGCCCAGTCCATGCAACTGACTTTGAGTCAGTAACTGAACAGTATCTTTAACAGGAGAGAGACAATGCTCAGTAAGTTGTTCTTTAATCTTTGAATTGGAGTTGAGCTAAGATTTTGAATGTGGTCTCACTGACAAATCAAACCCCAGAATGTGATTCTCTCAGAGTTCCTCAGAAGGTCCTTTTGTTTAACTAAAGTTACACAGTAATGTCACTGGCTCAGTTTGAGTTTTACTTTCGAATCAGAAAGTTAGGGGGCGCGATTCCCCGCTCCCCACGGGGCATGGGAGAATCGCGGGAGGGCCCCCCGACAAAATTCACGCCCCCATCGCGCCCCCCGCGATTCTCCCCTCACCGCTTGGAAGAATCGGCATTTTTCACGGCAAACGGCGATTCTCCGACCCGGATGGGCCGAGCGGCCTGCCGTTCGCGGCCATTTCACGACGGCGGCAACCACACCTGGTCGCTGCCGTCGTGAAACGAGGGTGAGAAGCCCGTTTGGAGCTTGTAGGTGGCTTAGAAAGGAAAGAGCACCACGACTGTGCTCGGGTGGGGACAGGCCCGCGATCGGTGCCCACCGATCGTCGGGCCGGCATCCAAATCGGACGCACTATTTCCCTTCCGCTGCCCTGAGGGGAAAGACAGGCACCGCACATGTGCGGGTTCGTGCCGTCAGCGTCATGACGTCAGCCGCGCATGCGCAGGTTGGAGTCGGCCAACCTGGCATGCGCGGCTGACGTCATTAGGCGCGCCGGCCGCGTCATTCTTGGCACGACGCCCCTGCGGCTGAGATTTGCGGAGCGCCGCTCCTAGCCCCGCCGGGAGGGGAGAATAGGGAGCGAGGAGCGGCCTCCGAGGCCGTCGTGAAACTCGGCCGAGTTCACAATGACCCTCCCGATTTTTCCCGGGAGCGGAGAATTCCGCCCTAATCTGGAAGACTCCACGGACCTTTAAAAATTGTGCGAAGGGCTTGGATGCAGAAGGCCTGCCCGCATTTCTGACAGGTCCCATTTTTGTAAGTGAGGAAAAAGAGGGGTGCATGAATGGCAGAGATGAGAAACACAAACTCAACAAGGCCATTGGAACTTAGTGCCGAATTTGACCTCCATTTCACCTGTTCCAATGATCTCAATCCACAGTGTGGGAGTCACAAATTCATAGAGTAGAGATCAACATGTTTGGACAGCAGATGTGGGGCGGGATTCTCCAATAATGGGGCTATGTCCCCACTCCAGCGTCAAAACACGGGCAAATCACTCTGGACTTTCCTGAAGAAAGTCCAGAGTGATTCTCCTACCTGAAGGGGTCTAGCAGGGCCCCGGGGTACTCCTTGCAGGTCCGGCTGTCAATACAGGTCCCTGTACTTCCGGTTGGGGGTCCGCGCATCCGCATGGCGGCGGCCTGCATCAGCCGCCCCGCGCGACATGGCGGACCCAAACAGCGGACTGGCACCAAAAAGATAGCCCCCCCCCCCCTGAGATCACGCATTCCCGTGGATCGGTAGCCCCTGATCAATAGCCTGGCCATCTGTGAGTCCCCCCCCCCCCCCCCCCGGTGAAAAAGCTTAACCTGTCAGTGAAGCATGATAAAGAACACTGTTTGTTGGAGTGCTTCGACTGACAGGCCATCTGGTGTAGGTTGGAAAATACATTATCACTGTCCATTCAGCTTCAATTCAGTTTTTCATTGTCATTTTCCAAAGGTTTTGATATGTGATTATGAATGCTTGTCTGAGTTTTAAAATGAAAAATCAGTAAACTAACAAAAATGATAGGGGTGATAGCCCCTGCTGGGAAACTGTAAGTAAATCAAACAGCAAAAGGAAACCTAATGAATCTGCTAACCTGGCATGATCTGGTCTTGGATTGGATTGGATTGGATTGGATTTGTTTATTGTCACGTGCACCGAGGTACAGTGAAAAGTATTTTTCTGCAAGCAGCTCAACAGATCATTCAGTACATGGAAGAAAAGCGAATTAAACAAAATTCAAGAAAATACAAGAAAATACATGAGAATACGTAATAGGGCAACACAAGATATACAATGTAACTACATAAGCATTGGCATCGGTTGAAGCATACAGGGTGTAGTGTTAATGAGGTCAGTCAATAAGACGGTCATTTAGGAGTCTGGTGACAGTGGGGAAGAAGCTGTTTTTGAGTCTGTTCGTGCGTGTTCTCAGACTTCTGTATCTCCTGCCCGATGGAAGAAGTTGGAAAAGTGAGTTAGCCAGGTGGGAGGGATCCTTGATTATGCTGCCCGCTTTCCCCCGGCAGCGGGAGATGTAGATGGAGTCCATGGATGGGAGGCAGGTTGGTGTGATGGACTGGGCGGTATTCACGACTCTCTGAAGTTCCTTGCGGTCCTGGGCCGAGCAGTTGCCATACCAGGCTGTGATGCAGCCTGCTTTCTATAGTGCATCTGTAAAAGTTGGTAAGGGTTAATGTGGACATGCCGAATTTCCTTAGTTTCCTGAGAAAGTATAGGCGCTGTTGTGCTTTCTTGGTGATAGCGTCGACGTGAGTGGACCAGGAAAGATTTTTGGTGATGTGCACCCCTAGGAATTTGAAACTGCTAACCATCTCCACCTCGGCCCCGTTGATGCTGACAGGGGTGTTTACAGTACTTTGCTTCCTGAAGTCGATGACCAGCTCTTTAGTTTTGCTGGCATTGAGGGAGAGATTGCTGTCGTTACACCATTCCACTAGGTTCTCTATCTCCCTCCTGTATTCGGACTCGTCAGCAAACTTGGAGATGGAGTTGGAATCAAGTTTTGCCACGCAGTCGTGTATGTACAGGGAGTAGAGTAGGGGGCTAAGTACGCAGCCTTGAGGGGCACCGGTATTGAGGACTATTGTGGAGGAGGTGTTGGTGTTCATTCTTACTGATTGTGGTCTGTTGGTCAGAAAGTCAAGGATCCAGTTGCAGAGTGGAGAGCCAAGTCCTAGGTTTTGGAGCTTTGATGTGAGTTTGGCTGGGATTATGGTGTTGAAGGCGGAGCTGTCATCAATAAATAGGAGTCTGATGTAGGAGTCCTTGTTTTCGAGATGCTCTAGGGATGAGTGTAGGGCCAGGGAAATGGCGTCTGATGTGGACCGGTTGCGACGGTATGCGAATTGAAGTGGGTCAAGGCGTTCCGGGAGTATGGAGATGATGCGCTTCATGATCAGCCTCTCAAAGCACTTCATTACAACTGACGTCAGGGCCACCGGGCGGTAGTCATTGAGGCATGTTGCCTGGTTCTTCTTTGGTACCGGTATGATGGTGGTCTTCTTGAAGCAGGTGGGGACCTCGGAGTGGAGTAGGGATAGGTTAAAGATGTCTGTGAATACCTCTGCCAGCTGGTATGCACAGGCTCTGAGTGCACGACCAGGGATCCCGTCCGAGCCCGTTGCCTTCCGTGGGTTCACTTTCAGGAAGACCGATCTGCCTTCGGAAACTGTGATGGTGGGTATGGGTGAATTATGGGTTGCTGGGGCACTCGACAGCGGATTGTTGGTTACCTGCTCAAACCGAGCATAGAATGCATTAAGTTAATCGGGGAGGGGTGTGCTGCTGCCAGAGATACTGCTCGGCTTCGCTTTGTAGCCCGTTATGTTGTTTAGACCTTGCCACAACCGCCGAGAGTCTGTCTGTGACTCTAGCTTAGTTTGATATTCTCTCTTGGCATCTCGGATGGCTTTGCGGAGGTCGTATCTCAATTTCTTGTATAGGACAGGGTCGTCTGCCTTGAAAGCCTCAGATCTGTCCTTCAGTAAGGAGTCAATCTCGCGGTTGAGCCATGGTTTCCGGATGGGGAACGTACGTACTGCTTTCTTTGGCACGCAGTCGTCCACACATTTGCTGATGAAGTCTGTGACTGTGGTGGCATACTTATTTAAGTTAGTCGCTGAGTTCTTAAATATGGACGAGTCCACTGTCTCTAAGCAATCACGTAAGAGCTCTTCTGTCTCCTCGGACCAGCACTGCACAACCTTCTTAGCTGGATTCTCCCGCTTGAGTTTCTGCTTGTAAGCCGGGAGAAGGAGCACAGTCTTATGGTCTGATTTCCCAAAATGCGGTCGGGGGATGGAACGGTAGGTGCCCTTGATTTTTGAGTAGCAGTGGTCAAGAGTGTTGTCGCCCCTGGTGGGACAGGAGATGTGCTGGTGGAATTTTGGCAGTACACTCTTGAGGTTGGCTTTGTTGAAGTCTCCGGCCACAATGAACAAGGCCTCCGGGTGTTCTGTTTCATAGTTGTTTACGACTGTGTACAGTTCATCCAGCGCCTTCCTCACTTCTGCCTGGGGTGGGATGTAGACTGCTGTGATAATGGCTGAAGTGAACTCACGTGGAAGATAGTATGGGCAGCACTTTACGGTCAAGTATTCCAGGTCTGGGGAGCAGTAGGTCACCAGGGTCACCACATCCAAGCACCAGGAGGAGTTGATGAGGAGGCAAACCCCTCCACCCTTCGCTTTGCCTGAAGATGCCGTGCGGTCCGCCCAGTGAATAGAGAAGCCTTCAGGTTGTATGGCACAGTCTGATGAGGCGGGGGTGAGCCATGTCTCTGTGAAACAGAGCACACAGCAGTCTCTTACTTCCCTCTGAGAGGTAAGTCTGGCGTTAAGTTCATCTAGCTTGTTTTCAATCGCTTGGACGTTTGCCAGGAGTATGCTGGGGAGAGGGGTCTTGAAACCGCGTTGCTTCAGCCTAACCTGCAGACCGCTGCGTTTCCCTCGCTTCCTCAGTCGGCGGCTGCTGCTGGGTGATCCTGGGATCCGATGGGAGACGTCAGCCCTTGTGGAAGGTAGGTGGTTGCGTCTGGCGGGGTCCAGGGCGCTGTTTACGTTTAAATTAAATTGGTACAATTAAATTGAATATCTTAAATTTAAAAATTGGATACTTTAAATCAAATTGCAGTGAACCTCAGGCAGGTTGACAGGAATTCATATTCGACCAAAACCAAATATACAACCCACAGACAAACAATCAGCATATGTCTGGACCTACCTTGTGAATCGCCCATTAGGAGATAATCAGTTCTATTGATATGCAGCAATTTATTATGGGTCACCTATATAGACCCAGACTTTCTGGCACCCAGTGATCCCGCCGTTACCTTATATGGTAGCAGGTTACGTGCAAGCAACACCACCAGAGTTGGACACCTGGGGGCACACCCCAATGTCCTGTCAAGCAGACATCAAGAGACCCATTGGGTGTTGGGACGCCCTCCCAAAATCTCATTGGCTGGAATCCAGAGAAGTTTCTGGAAAGGCGAGAGGAAGGGGGGATATAGGTAATAATACTATTCTTTATTAGTGTCACAAGTAGGCTTACATTAACACTGCAATTAACTTACTGTGAAAATCCCCTACTAGCCACACTCTGGCGCCTGTTCAGGTACACTGAGGGAGAATTCAAAATGTCCAATTCACCTAACAAGCAAGCCTTTCAAGATTTAGAAACCCAAGACACACCCTAGAGAAGACACGATATAGGAAGTGATCTTGACCATCCGAAGACTGATCAGAGAAGGAAAGAAGCTACCAACGAGACACACCTTCCCAACAAGTGACCTGAAAGACTCAGAGAATCGGACCCAAGGCTCAACCCAAGCCATCTTTACTGGTAGCACAATTGAATCTTGGGGATCTTTAGTATATGTTTTGGATTAATTTAAGGATTAATATTGTTCTTGTTAAATAAAATTGAGTTGATGTTATACTTGTGTTGTTCTTTGTTCTTCTCGCTAATTAAGACATTTGGGTAAAACGTTTGACTCAAATGCTGGTCGAAGTATCTGAGATTTTACAGATATAGCACTAACCAAAACAAAATGTAATTCCTGGGCTGGATGATGCACCCCAGTCCCTGTGGTGACCAGTGGTTATGTAAGTTCTGAAGGGTATCGGTGAACATCTTGTGTTACCTCTCCAAGACCTCCCAGCCACAGAAGTAATCATGGTAGAGGGGCAGACAATCAGATCAGACAATCTTCAAGACCACCCATTGCTTGGACCTGTAAATGGTCAACTTGACCAGGCCTAGGTGCTGTCTTCTGTCAATGAGATATGGTGGATACAAGTGAGTGGCTATGTAGGTGGTATGAGGTATGGGGAGATTGAGGGGCCATGGGGAAATTGAGGGGGCATGATAAGGTAGTTAGAGGTATTACTAATTATAGAGGGGCCATGGGAGTTTATGGGGAGGTAAGGAGGTGTGAGGAATGAAGGCTAAGCACCTAACAGCACCTAAAACAACTGGACCAAAAGCCCAGAGAATTGTGACAAGTCTTCTAATCAGCTCATTTTGCCACTTTCCTACATAGAATCTGCTTCTATGGCCTGTGGGCCCAACTCTATCCTGCCCTTGTATCCCCATTGCAGAAATTGTGTCTGAAGGGGCCATTTAAACCAAGGTGGTTCTGCCAAGTTGGGAAGCTTTCAACTTGAGTTACCCACCTCTATATCGGAAATCCTGCCCAGAATCTTGGTTTGTTTAGTGCAGCACCGAGGCAATGCTCCAGTGGCAGAAGTCAGTCAGATCAGACACGATCCCACTATTCAAAGTAAAGTAATGTGGGGACTTCTTCTGATCAACATTTATCCTTGAACCAACTCCTGTCAGTATCGCAATTATTGAAAGCTTGCTGCGTGAAAATTAACTCCCCGGTATGCTCGCTACACCTGCAAAACTTATTCATTGACTGCAAACCATTCTGGGACATCCTGATCCTGTGAATGACACAATAGCAATGTATGTATGTATTTAATATTAACAGATTGTGAGATAACATGCAAGGCCTTTTAGAAATTCCTTAGAATGGAACCTTGATCCCTGCAATAAGGATTTATTTCCTTGTTCACTATCTTTGAAGCGAGTTATCGATTCACTCGACCTACTGCACAGTATTCTGATAGGACATTAAAATGTAATAAGCAGCACAGGAAGATTCTGTATTAACATAATGTTCCAGTATGTTATTTCACAATTTACAGCCCTCCCAGGGTTTATGATGTGATCAGTGCCTATTAGGCAAATTTCAGCTCACAAGTTATAAACAATGGACCGGATTCTCGTTTGTGGGGGGGTGGGGAGGGAGGACGGCAAAATCGCAAAATGCGATTGGGTGGAGAATGGGTTCCAACACCAAAATCACGGTGGGCACGGATTTGAAGCCAAATCGCAGTTCTCCGTTACCTTGACAGCGTAGTTAATGCTTTCCGGAATGCGCATACAGTAAACACCATTTGCATATCATCAGGGAGCCCGACCCGGTACTACCCGGGGCCTCCGCGATGCTCCGCCTCCGATGGGCCGAGTTCCCGACAGCGCGGTTCACTTGTGCTTTTAAAAATCATGAAACCGGCGTTGTGACTGCTGAGGGAGAGAGATGGGGTACGGAAAGTGTCCAATATCACCTTAGTTTGCTGACAGTTGTGCCGCTCGCCTGGGGGTATCTGCCAGGGCCAAGGGGAGTAGTGGGGGATGGCCAGGAGATGGGCTGTGGGGTAGGGGTGGATGGGCAACCGAACACTATTGCTGCAGCCGGCAAGGCAGCCATGCAGCTTCACATGCCTCTGACAGCCCACTATGAACTTTAGACCACGGATCATATAGGAATCCCCCAGGGCACCCCCCTGGGTTCCCTCTGGCCCCAGATGACCCATCAGCTGTATGGGCGTGCTCCAGCGCAACCAGTCCCATCTTGTTGGCTGGGATGAGTGTGTGTGGAGAGTGTAATGTGTATGTGTGGCTGCAACTTGTCAGCCTCCTTGTCAATCACGAACCCGGCGAATCCCGCACCGTTTTTCATTGAGATCGAATGTGTTCCACGTGGCACTTAACAGTAACCAGGTGCGGCTCTAATTTTGCTTTTGTGAAAGTCCATGAAGTCTGTGTCAGTGTCAACACTTATGTCTGAGAAACGGAGAATCCTGCCCAATATTCTTGATACTTTCCAGAAGTTGAACATTGCAGCCATTTTTCTGCATAGTCCGAAGCACTTTACAGTCAATTGGTGTGAAGAGTAATGACTGTTGTAATGTCGGAGCACAGCAACCAATCTGTGCACAGCACGATCCCACAGAGAGCAATCTAATCTGCTTCAGTGATTTTGATCAAGGGCTAAATACTTGTCAGGACACCATGGCTAACTCTTTTGCTCTTCAATGGATAGTGCCAAGATATTCATTACCTCTATGTTGAGGGTAGACTAAGCTTTATTTTAATGTCCCATTTGAAAGATGGGACCTTCAGTGATGCAGCATTCCCTCAGGAATGCATGGTAGTCTCAGCCTGGATTATGAGCTCAGGTCTGTCAGATGGGACTATGAATTGATGATCACAGAATCACAGATTGCTGATGCAAAGAAGAAGCCATTTGGCCAGCCATGTCTGTGCTGGCTCTTTGATTGAGAAATTTGACGTTCCCCAAGCTCTCCCCATTACCCTGCACATTATTCCTTTTCAGGTAATAATCCAATTACCCTTTGAATGCCTTGGTTGAATCTACCTCCCCCACTCTCTCAGGCAATGCATTCCATACCGTCATCACGTACTGCGTGAAAATATTTTTTCTCGTGTTGCCATTGGTTCTTTTGCAAATTACTTTAAATCTGTGCTCTCTTGATTCTCTGATTAATGGGAAGAGATTTTCCTTTTCTACTATGTCCAGACCCCTCTTAATTTTGGTCCAGAGTTTCCTTAGGCGTGAGAGTTTTTTTATCATGATCAAGAGAGCAGAACTGGCTGAAATTCACCATTCCCGCTTCCAATGTTAGACGTTTAGCTACTGTTGTATAAAGAGTCAAAGGTACTGCTCCTTTTTACAAACACCTTTATTTCACTTTTAACAGACTGCACAAAATTCTATCTTCACATCACCTCACCCAAAGGCTACCTGAAGCCCCTTTACATATCAGTTTCAATTATTGTATACTTAATTTAAATGCGGCAACTAATTGGAATGTCTCTTAACCCATTACTTAACATCCAAACATGACACTTCCCATTTTCACTTGTGTGGCGTCAAGGTCAGGCGTTCGGGATTCACGCACCGCCACTCCTAGCCCCCTGGGAGGGGGGGGGGGGTAGAATAGGGGGCGAGGAGCGGCCTCCGACGCCGGAGTGAAACACTCCGGGTTTCACTCCGGCGTCGGCACTCGGTCTCCCGTTGGGAGAATCGCGCCCATTGTCTGAAGTGTTTAAAAATAAGAAGAACTCAATCTGTTTGCATAAACCTGAGTATTTCCATTATTGGATTACTACTGCATGATTGAATCATCCATCATCACAGGAGGGTGCCTGTCTTTTCAGTGTTTGATTGACAGCTACAAGTAGTTATAGCCTCCTTGACATGGGACAATTAATTCCAATGCTTGTTGTGAACTTGAACGAAATGCTTGTTGTGGCAAGGCTTTATTTAATTGAAGGAATTCATCTCCTGACTTCCCAAAGCCTGTCCAACATCTACAAAGCTCAAGGCAGGAGAGTGATGAATACTCTCCACTTGCCTGGATGAGTGAATCTCCAACAACACTTAAAAAGACTGACACCACCCAAGACAAAGCAGACTACCTGACTGGCATCCATTTCACCACCTTAAACATGCACTCCCTCCACCACTAACATACAGTGAGAGCAATGTCTACAATCTAAAAGATGCACTGCAACAACTTGCCAAGGTTCCTTCAATAGCATCATTCAAAATTGCAACATCTACCACCTCGAGGGACATGGGCAGTAGATGCACGGGAACAAGTTCCTCACCAAGCCACACACCATCCTGAAATCTAGTACTGTTTTGGAACTGTCTGCATCCCTGAGTGGACAGTTTGGTGAGTGGGCAGTTTGGTGAGTGGGCAGTTTGGTGAGTGGGCAGTTTGATGAGTGGGCAGTTTGGTGAGTTGGCGGTTTGGTGAGTGGGCAGTTTCGTGAGTGGGCAGTTTGGTGAGGGGGCAGTTTGGGGCAGTTTCGTGAGTGGGTGGTTTGGTGAGTTGGCGGTTTGGTGAATGGGCGGTTTGGTGAGTGAGCAGTTTGGTGAGAGAGCAGTGTGGGGCAGTTTTGTGAGTGGGTGGTTTGGTGAGTTGGCGGTTTGGTGAGTGGGCAGTTTGGTGAGCGGGCAGTTTGGGGCAGTTTGGTGAGTGGGCAGTTTGGGGCAGTTTGGTGAGTGGGCAGTTTGGTGAGTGGGCAGTTTGGTG
Organism: Scyliorhinus canicula; assembly: GCF_902713615.1. Lineage (NCBI taxonomy): Eukaryota > Metazoa > Chordata > Chondrichthyes > Carcharhiniformes > Scyliorhinidae > Scyliorhinus > Scyliorhinus canicula. Next base: position 86,312,056 of record NC_052160.1, read on the forward strand.
AGCGGGCAGTTTGGGGCAGTTTGGTGAGTGGGCAGTTTGGTGAGTGGGCAGATTGGTGAGTGGGCAGTTTAGTGAGTGCCCAGTTTGGTGAGTGGGCAGTTTGGGGCAGTTTGGTGAGTGGGCAGTTTGGTGAGTGGGCAGTTTGGGGCAGTTTGGTGATTGGGCAGTTTGGTGAGTGGGCAGTTTGGTGAGTGGGCAGATTGGTGAGTGGGCAGTTTAGTGAGTGCCCAGTTTGGTGAGTGGGCAGTTTGGGGCAGTTTGGTGAGTGGGCAGTTTGGTGAGTGGGCAGTTTGGGGCAGTTTGGTGATTGGGCAGTTTGGTGAGTGGGCAGTTTGGTGAGTGGGCAGTTTGGTGAGCGGGCAGTTTAGGGCAGTGTGGTGAGTGGGCAGTTTGGCGAGTGAGCAGTTTGGTGAGTGGGCAGTTTAGTGAGTGCCCAGTTTGGTGAGTGGGCAGTTTGGGGCAGTTTGGTGAGTGGGCAGTTTGGGGAAGTTTAATGAGTGGGCAGTTTGGTGAGTGGGCAGTTCAGTGAGTGGGCGGTTTGGTGAGTGGGCAGTTTGGGGCAGTTTGGTGAGTGGGAAGTTTGGTGAGTGGGCAGTTTAATGAGTGGGCAGTTTGGGGCAGTTTGGTGAGTGGGCAGTTTGGTGAGTGGGCAGTTTGGTGAGTTGGCAGTTTGGTGAGTGGGCAGTTCAGTGTGTGGGCGGTTTGGTGAGTGGGCAGTTTGGTGAGTGGGTAGTTTGGTGAGTGGGCAGTTTGGGGCAGTTTAATGAGTGGGCAGTTTGGGGCAGTTTGGTGAGTGGGCGGTTTGGTGAGTGGGCAGTTTGGTGAGTGGGCAGTTTGGTGAGTGGGCGGTTTGGTGAGTGGGCGGTTTGGTGAGTGGGCGGTTTGGTGAGTGGGCAGTTTGGTGAGTGGACGGTTTGGTGAGTGGGCAGTTTGGGGCAGTTTGGTGAGTGGGCAGTTTGGTGAGTGGGCAGTTTGGGGCAGTTTGGTGAGTGGGCAGTTTGGTGAGTGGGCAGTTTGGTGAGTGGGCAGTTTGGTGATTGGGCAGTTTGGTGAGTGGGCAGTTTGGTGAGTGGGCAGTTCAGTGAGTGGGCGGTTTGGTGAGTGGGCAGTTTGGGGCAGTTTGGTGAGTGGGAAGTTTGGTGAGTGGGCAGTTTGGGGCAGTTTGGTGAGTGGGAAGTTTGGTGAGTGGGCAGTTTAATGAGTGGGCAGTTTGGGGCAGTTTGGTGAGTGGGCAGTTTGGTGAGTGGGCAGTTTGGTGAGTTGGCAGTTTGGTGAGTGGGCAGTTTGGTGAGTGGGTAGTTTGGTGAGTGGGCAGTTTGGGGCAGTTTAATGAGTGGGCAGTTTGGGGCAGTTTGGTGAGTGGGCAGTTTGGTGAGTGGGCAGTTTGGTGAGTGGGCAGTTTGGTGAGTGGGCAGTTTGGTGAGTGGGCAGTTTGGTGAGTGGGCGGTTTGGTGAGTGGGCGGTTTGGTGAGTGGGCAGTTTGGTGAGTGGACGGTTTGGTGAGTGGGCGGTTTGGTTAGTGGGCAGTTTGGGGCAGTTTGGTTAGTGGGCAGTTTGGGGCAGTTTGGTGAGTGGGCAGTTTGGTGATTGGGCAGTTTGGTGAGTGGGCGGTTTGGTGAGTGGGCAGTTTGGTGAGTGGACGGTTTGGTGAGTGGGCGGTTTGGTGAGTGGGCAGTTTGGGGCAGTTTGGTGAGTGGACGGTTTGGTGAGTGGGCGGTTTGGTGAGTGGGCAGTTTGGTGAGTGGGCAGTTTGGTGAGTGGGCAGTTTGGTGATGAGGGGAAGGAGCTATTCTTTCCTTCTGTTTCTTCTACCTTTTCAGCCAGGAAGAATTTATTCTTACTCCACTTCAGGGAAAGCAGTTAGATGTCTGGTGCGTATCTGGTAAGTGGTTAATGTTTATTCCAGTTCTCAGGTGTAAAATAGTATATTAACTGGTGGCAAAGTTAATCAAATATATGTAAAAAAGAAAAAGTGAATAATATAATTAAATAATCACACACATTAATGGTTGTGGGACTGGTGATGTAACAAGGTTTTAACATATGAGAGCTCCTGGATACCAATGTAACAATGGATATCACTGTGATCCAGGGCAATGTGATCCAGGGCAATGTGATCCATGGGAATGTGATCCATGGGAATGTAACCCAGGGCAATGTGACCCAGGGGAATGTGATCCAGGGCAATGTGATCCATGGGAATGTAACCCAGGGCAATGTGATTCTGGGCAACGTGATCCAGGGCAACGTGATCCAGGGGAATGTGATCCAGGGCAACGTGATCCAGGGGAATGTGATCGAGGGCAATGTGATCCATGGGAATGTGATCCAGGGCAATGTGATCCAGGGCAATGTGATCGAGGGCAATGTGATCCAGGGCAATGTGATCCAGGGCAACGTGATCCAGGGGAATGTGATCCATGGGAATGTGATCCAGGGCAACGTGATCCAGGGGAATGTGATCGAGGGCAATGTGATCCATGGGAATGTGATCCAGGGCAATGTGATCCAGGGCAATGTGATCGAGGGCAATGTGATCCAGGGCAATGTGATCCAGGGCAACGTGATCCAGGGGAATGTGATCCATGGGAATGTGATCCAGGGCAATGTGATCCAGGGGAATGTGATCGAGGGCAATGTGACCCATGGTAAGTGATCCAGGGCAAGTTAATCCGGCGCAATGCGATTCAGGGCAATGTAATCCATGGGAATGTCATCCAGGGCAATGTGATCCAGGGCAATGTGATCCATGGGAATGTGATCCATGGGAATATGAACCAGGGGAATGTGATGGAGAGGAATGGGATCCAGGGCAAGTTAATCCAAGGCAATGTGATTCTGGGCAATGTGATCCAGGGCAATGTGATCCAAGGCAATGTGATACATGGGAATATGAACCAGGGGAATGTGATGGAGAGGAATGGGATCCAGGGCAAGTTAATCCAAGGCAATGTGATTCTGGGCAATGTGATCCAGGGCAATGTAATCCAAGGCAATGTGATACATGGGAATGTGATCAAGGGCAAGTTAATCCAGGGCAATGTGATCCAGGGGAATGTGATCCAGGGCAATGTGATCAGGGCAATGTGATCCAGGGGAATGTGATCCAGGGAAAGTTAATCCAGGGCAATGTAATCCAGGGCAATGTGATCCAGGGCAATGTGATCCAGGGGAATGTGATTCAGGGCAATGTGATCCAGGGCAATGTGATCCAGGGAAATGTGATCCAGGGCAATGTGATCCAGGGCAATGTGATCGATGGGAATGTGATCCAGGGCAATGTGATCCAGGACAATGTGATCCAGGGCAATGTGATCCAGGGAAATGTGATCCAGGGCAATGTGATCCAGGGCAATGTGATCCAGGGCAATGTGATCCAGGGAAATGTGATCCAGGGCAATGTGATCCAGGGCAATGTGATCCAGGGCAATGTGATTCATGGGAATGTGGTCCAGGGCAATGTGATCCATGGGGATGTGATCCAGGGCAATGTGATCCACGGGAATGTGACCCAGGGGAATGTGACCCAGGCCAACGTGATACAGGGCAATGTGATCCAGGGGAATGTGATCTAGGGAAATGTGATCCAGGGCAATGTGATCAATTGGAATGGGACCCATGGGTAAGTTGATCCAGGGGAATGAGATCCATGGATAAGTTGATCCAGGGAAATGTGGTCCAAGGGAATGTGATCCAGGAGAATGTGATCCATGGAATTGTGATCCAGGGCAATGTGATCCAGGGCAATGTGATCCAGGGCAATGTGATCAATTGGAATGGGACCCATGGGTAAGTTGATCCAGGGCAATGTGATCCAGGGCAATGTGATCCAGGGCAATGTGATCAGGGCAATGTGATCCATGGGAATGTGATCCAGGGAAAGTTAATCCAGGGCAATGTAATCCAGGACAATGTGATCCAGGGCAATGTGATCCAGGGAAATGTGATCCAGGGCAATGTGATCCAGGGCAATGTGATCCAGGGCAATGTGATTCATGGGAATGTGGTCCAGGGCAATGTGATCCATGGGGATGTGATCCAGGGCAATGTGACCCAGGGGAATGTGACCCAGGCCAACGTGATACAGGGCAATGTGATCCAGGGCAATGTGATCCAGGGCAATGTGATCCAGGGGAATGTGATCCAGGGGAATGTGATCCAGGGAAATGCGATCCATGGGAATGTGATCCATGGGTAAGTTGATCCAGGGAAATGTGGTCCAAGGGAATATGATCCAGGTGAATGTGATCAAGGACAATGTGATCCAGGGAAATGTGATGCAGGGCAATGTGATCCAGGGCAATGTGATCCAGGGCAATGTGATCAATTGGAATGGGACCCATCGGTAAGTTGATCCAGGGCAATGTGATCCAAGGGAATATGATCCAGGTGAATGTGATCCAGGGCAAGTGATCCATGGGAATGTGATCCAGGGGAATGTGATCCAAGGCAATGTGATGCAGGGCAATGTGATCCATGGGAATGTGATCCATGGGAATGTGATCCATGGGAATGTGATCCATGGGAATGTGATCCAGGGGGATGTGATCCATGGGAATGTGATCCAGGGGGATGTGATCCAGGGCAATGTGATCGATGGGAATGTGATCCAGGGCAATGTGATCGATGGGAATGTGATCCAGGGCAATGTGATCCAGGGGAATGTGATCCAGGGCAATGTGATCCATGGGAATGTGATCCAGGGCAATGTGATCCAGGGCAATGTGATCCAGGGCAATGTGATCCAGGGCAATGTGATCCAGGGCAATGTGATCCAGGGCAATATGATCGATGGGAATGTGATGCAGGGCAATGTGATTCTTGGAATGTGATCCAGGGAAATGTGATCCTGGGCAATGTGATCCAGGGCAATGTGATCCAGGGCAATGTGATCCATGGGAATGTGATCCAGGGTAATGTGATCCAGGGCAATGTGATGCAGGGCAATGTGATCCAGGGGAATATGTTCCATGGGAATGTCATCCAGGGCAATGTGATTCATGGGAATGTGATCCAGGGCAATATGATCCAGGGCAATGTGATCCAGGCCAATGTGATCCATGGGAATGTGATCCAGGGCAATGTGATCCAGGGGACTGTGATCCAGGGCAATGTGATCCAGGCCAATGTGATCCAGGGGAATGTTATCCAGGGGAATGTGATCCAGGGCAATGTGACCCAGGGCAATGTGATCCAGGGCAATGTGTTCCAGGGCAATGTGATCCATGGGAATGTGGTCCAAGGCAATGTGATCCATGGGAATGTGATCCAGGCCACTGTGATCCAGGGCAATGCGATCCAGGGCAATGTGATCCATGGGAATGACATCCAGGCCAATTTGATCCAGGGCAATGTGTCCCAGGGCAATGTGATCCAGGGCAATGTGTTCCAGGGCAATGTGATACAGGGCAATGTGATCCAGGGCAATGTGATCCATGGGAATGGGATCCAGGGGAATATGATCAATGGGAATATGATCCAGGGCAATGTGATCCAATGGGAAGTTGATCCAGGGGAATGCGATCCAGGGGAATGTGATCCAGGGGAATGTGATCCAGGGCAATGTGATCCATGGGAATGCTATCCTGGGCAATATCATCCAGGGGAATGTGATCCATGGGAATGTGATCCTGGGCAATGTGATCCAGGGGAATGTGATTGAGAGCAATGTGATCCAGGGCAATGTGATCCAGGGGAATGTGATCCATGGGAATGTGATCCAGGGGAATATGATCGATGGGAATATGATCCAGGGCAATGTGATCCAATGGGAAGTTGATCCGGGGGATGCGATCCAGGGGAATGTGATCCATGGGTAAGTTGATCCAGGGGAATGCGATCCAGGGGAATGTGATCCAGGGGAATGTGATCCAGGGGAATGTGATCCAGGGCAATGTGATCCAGGGGAATGTGATCCATGGGAATGTGATCCATGGGAATGTGATCGAAGGCAATGTGACCCAGGGGAATGTGATCCAGGGCAATGTGATCCATGGGAATGTGCTCCAGGGCAATGTGATCCAGGGGAATGTGATCAAGGGCAATGTGATCCATGGGAATGTAACCCAGGGCAATGTGATTCTGGGCAACGTGATCCAGGGCAACGTGATCCAGGGGAATGTGATCGAGGGCAATGTGATCCATGGGAATGTGATCCAGGGCAATGTGATCCAGGGCAATGTGATCCAGGAGAATGTGATCCAGGGCAATGTGATCCAGGGCAATGTGATCCAGGGCAACGTGATCCAGGGGAATGTGATCCATGGGAATGTGATCCAGGGCAATGTGATCCAGGGGAATGTGATCGAGGGCAATGTGACCCATGGTAAGTGATCCAGGGCAAGTTAATCCAGCGCAATGCGATTCAGGGCAATGTGATCCATGGGAATGTCATCCAGGGCAATGTAATCCAGGGCAATGTGATCCATGGGAATGTGACCCAGGGGAATGTGATGGAGAGGAATGGGATCCAGGGCAAGTTAATCCAAGGCAATGTGATTCTGGGCAATGTGATCCAGGGCAATGTGATCCAAGGCAATGTGATACATGGGAATGTGATCCAGGGCAAGTTAATCCAGGGCAATGTGATCCAGGGGAATGTGATCCAGGGCAATGTGATCAGGGCAATGTGATCCAGGGGAATGTGATCCAGGGAAAGTTAATCCAGGGCAATGTAATCCAGGGCAATGTGATCCAGGGCAATGTGATCCGGGGGAATGTGATTCAGGGCAATGTGATCCAGGGCAATGTGATCCAGGGAAATGTGATCCAGGGCAATGTGATCCAGGGCAATGTGATCCAGGGAAATGTGATCCAGGGCAATGTGATCCAGGGCAATGTGATCCAGGGCAATGTGATCCAGGGAAATGTGATCCAGGGCAATGTGATCCAGGGCAATGTGATCCAGGGCAATGTGATTCATGGGAATGTGGTCCAGGGCAATGTGATCCATGGGGATGTGATCCAGGGCAATGTGATCCACGGGAATGTGACCCAGGGGAATGTGACCCAGGCCAACGTGATACAGGGCAATGTGATCCAGGGGAATGTGATCCAGGGAAATGTGATCCAGGGCAATGTGATCAATTGGAATGGGACCCATGGGCAAGTTGATCCAGGGGAATGAGATCCATGGATAAGTTGATCCAGGGAAATGTGGTCCAAGGGAATGTGATCCAGGAGAATGTGATCCATGGAATTGTGATCCAGGGCAATGTGATCCAGGGTAATGTGATCCAGGGCAATGTGATCAATTGGAATGGGACCCATGGGTAAGTTGATCCAGGGCAATGTGATCCAGGGCAATGTGATCCAGGGCAATGTGATCAGGGCAATGTGATCCATGGGATTGTGATCCAGGGAAAGTTAATCCAGGGCAATGTAATCCAGGACAATGTGATCCAGGGCAATGTGATCCAGGGAAATGTGATCCAGGGCAATGTGATCCAGGGCAATGTGATCCAGGGCAATGTGATTCATGGGAATGTGGTCCAGGGCAATGTGATCCATGGGGATGTGATCCAGGGCAATGTGACCCAGGGGAATGTGACCCAGGCCAACGTGATACAGGGCAATGTGATCCAGGGCAATGTGATCCAGGGCAATGTGATCCAGGGGAATGTGATCCAGGGGAATGTGATCCAGGGAAATGCGATCCATGGGAATGTGATCCATGGGTAAGTTGATCCAGGGAAATGTGGTCCAAGGGAATATGATCCAGGTGAATGTGATCAAGGACAATGTGATCCAGGGAAATGTGATGCAGGGCAATGTGATCCAGGGCAATGTGATCCAGGGCAATGTGATCAATTGGAATGGGACCCATCGGTAAGTTGATCCATGGCAATGTGATCCAAGGGAATATGATCCAGGTGAATGTGATCCAGGGCAAGTGATCCATGGGAATGTGATCCAGGGGAATGTGATCCAAGGCAATTTGATGCAGGGCAATGTGATCCATGGGAATGTGATCCATGGGAATGTGATCCATGGGAATGTGATCCATGGGAATGTGATCCAGGGGGATGTGATCCATGGGAATGTGATCCAGGGTGATGTGATCCAGGGCAATGTGATCGATGGGAATGTGATCCAGGGCAATGTGATCGATGGGAATGTGATCCAGGGCAATGTGATCCAGGGGAATGTGATCCAGGGCAATGTGATCCTTGGGAATGTGATCCAGGGCAATGTGATCCAGGGCAATGTGATCCAGAGCAATGTGATCCAGGGCAATGTGATCCAGGGCAATGTGATCCAGGGCAATATGATCGATGGGAATGTGATGCAGGGCAATGTGATTCTTGGAATGTGATCCAGGGAAATGTGATCCTGGGCAATGTGATCCAGGGCAATGTGATCCAGGGCAATGTGATCCATGGGAATGTGATCCAGGGTAATGTGATCCAGGGCAATGTGATGCAGGGCAATGTGATCCAGGGGAATATGTTCCATGGGAATGTCATCCAGGGCAATGTGATTCATGGGAATGTGATCCAGGGCAATATGATCCAGGGCAATGTGATCCAGGCCAATGTGATCCATGGGAATGTGATCCAGGGCAATGTGATCCAGGGGACTGTGATCCAGGGCAATGTGATCCAGGCCAATGTGATCCAGGGGAATGTTATCCAGGGGAATGTGATCCAGGGCAATGTGACCCAGGGCAATGTGATCCAGGGCAATGTGTTCCAGGGCAATGTGATCCATGGGAATGTGGTCCAAGGCAATGTGATCCATGGGAATGTGATCCAGGGCACTGTGATCCAGGGCAATGCGATCCAGGGCAATGTGATCCATGGGAATGACATCCAGGCCAATTTGATCCAGGGCAATGTGTCCCAGGGCAATGTGATCCAGGGCAATGTGTTCCAGGGCAATGTGATACAGGGCAATGTGATCCAGGGCAATGTGATCCATGGGAATGGGATCCAGGGGAATATGATCAATGGGAATATGATCCAGGGCAATGTGATCCAATGGGAAGTTGATCCAGGGGAATGTGATCCAGGGGAATGTGATCCATGGGTGAGTTGATCCAGGGGAATGCGATCCAGGGGAATGTGATCCAGGGGAATGTGATCCAGGGCAATGTGATCCATGGGAATGCTATCCTGGGCAATATCATCCAGGGGAATGTGATCCATGGGAATGTGATCCTGGGCAATGTGATCCAGGGGAATGTGATTGAGAGCAATGTGATCCAGGGCAATGTGATCCAGGGGAATGTGATCCATGGGAATGTGATCCAGGGGAATATGATCAATGGGAATATGATCCAGGGCAATGTGATCCAATGGGAAGTTGATCCAGGGGAATGCGATCCAGGGGAATGTGATCCATGGGTAAGTTGATCCAGGGGAATGCGATCCAGGGGAATGTGATCCAGGGGAATGTGATCCAGGGGAATGTGATCCAGGGCAATGTGATCCAGGGGAATGTGATCCATGGGAATGTGATCCATGGGAATGTGATCGAAGGCAATGTGACCCAGGGGAATGTGATCCAGGGCAATGTGATCCATGGGAATGTGCTCCAGGGCAATGTG